>NC_073258.2:0-5000 GCF_029289425.2 Pan paniscus | reverse complement strand
GGTTAGGGTTAGGGTTAGGGTTAGGGTTAGGGTTAGGGTTAGGGTTAGGGTTAGGGTTAGGGTTAGGGTTAGGGTTAGGGTTAGGGTTAGGGTTAGGGTTAGGGTTAGGGTTAGGGTTAGGGTTAGGGTTAGGGTTAGGGTTAGGGTTAGGGTTAGGGTTAGGGTTAGGGTTAGGGTTAGGGTTAGGGTTAGGGTTAGGGTTAGGGTTAGGGTTAGGGTTAGGGTTAGGGTTAGGGTTAGGGTTAGGGTTAGGGTTAGGGTTAGGGTTAGGGTTAGGGTTAGGGTTAGGGTTAGGGTTAGGGTTAGGGTTAGGGTTAGGGTTAGGGTTAGGGTTAGGGTTAGGGTTAGGGTTAGGGTTAGGGTTAGGGTTAGGGTTAGGGTTAGGGTTAGGGTTAGGGTTAGGGTTAGGGTTAGGGTTAGGGTTAGGGTTAGGGTTAGGGTTAGGGTTAGGGTTAGGGTTAGGGTTAGGGTTAGGGTTAGGGTTAGGGTTAGGGTTAGGGTTAGGGTTAGGGTTAGGGTTAGGGTTAGGGTTAGGGTTAGGGTTAGGGTTAGGGTTAGGGTTAGGGTTAGGGTTAGGGTTAGGGTTAGGGTTAGGGTTAGGGTTAGGGTTAGGGTTAGGGTTAGGGTTAGGGTTAGGGTTAGGGTTAGGGTTAGGGTTAGGGTTAGGGTTAGGGTTAGGGTTAGGGTTAGGGTTAGGGTTAGGGTTAGGGTTAGGGTTAGGGTTAGGGTTAGGGTTAGGGTTAGGGTTAGGGTTAGGGTTAGGGTTAGGGTTAGGGTTAGGGTTAGGGTTAGGGTTAGGGTTAGGGTTAGGGTTAGGGTTAGGGTTAGGGTTAGGGTTAGGGTTAGGGTTAGGGTTAGGGTTAGGGTTAGGGTTAGGGTTAGGGTTAGGGTTAGGGTTAGGGTTAGGGTTAGGGTTAGGGTTAGGGTTAGGGTTAGGGTTAGGGTTAGGGTTAGGGTTAGGGTTAGGGTTAGGGTTAGGGTTAGGGTTAGGGTTAGGGTTAGGGTTAGGGTTAGGGTTAGGGTTAGGGTTAGGGTTAGGGTTAGGGTTAGGGTTAGGGTTAGGGTTAGGGTTAGGGTTAGGGTTAGGGTTAGGGTTAGGGTTAGGGTTAGGGTTAGGGTTAGGGTTAGGGTTAGGGTTAGGGTTAGGGTTAGGGTTAGGGTTAGGGTTAGGGTTAGGGTTAGGGTTAGGGTTAGGGTTAGGGTTAGGGTTAGGGTTAGGGTTAGGGTTAGGGTTAGGGTTAGGGTTAGGGTTAGGGTTAGGGTTAGGGTTAGGGTTAGGGTTAGGGTTAGGGTTAGGGTTAGGGTTAGGGTTAGGGTTAGGGTTAGGGTTAGGGTTAGGGTTAGGGTTAGGGTTAGGGTTAGGGTTAGGGTTAGGGTTAGGGTTAGGGTTAGGGTTAGGGTTAGGGTTAGGGTTAGGGTTAGGGTTAGGGTTAGGGTTAGGGTTAGGGTTAGGGTTAGGGTTAGGGTTAGGGTTAGGGTTAGGGTTAGGGTTAGGGTTAGGGTTAGGGTTAGGGTTAGGGTTAGGGTTAGGGTTAGGGTTAGGGTTAGGGTTAGGGTTAGGGTTAGGGTTAGGGTTAGGGTTAGGGTTAGGGTTAGGGTTAGGGTTAGGGTTAGGGTTAGGGTTAGGGTTAGGGTTAGGGTTAGGGTTAGGGTTAGGGTTAGGGTTAGGGTTAGGGTTAGGGTTAGGGTTAGGGTTAGGGTTAGGGTTAGGGTTAGGGTTAGGGTTAGGGTTAGGGTTAGGGTTAGGGTTAGGGTTAGGGTTAGGGTTAGGGTTAGGGTTAGGGTTAGGGTTAGGGTTAGGGTTAGGGTTAGGGTTAGGGTTAGGGTTAGGGTTAGGGTTAGGGTTAGGGTTAGGGTTAGGGTTAGGGTTAGGGTTAGGGTTAGGGTTAGGGTTAGGGTTAGGGTTAGGGTTAGGGTTAGGGTTAGGGTTAGGGTTAGGGTTAGGGTTAGGGTTAGGGTTAGGGTTAGGGTTAGGGTTAGGGTTAGGGTTAGGGTTAGGGTTAGGGTTAGGGTTAGGGTTAGGGTTAGGGTTAGGGTTAGGGTTAGGGTTAGGGTTAGGGTTAGGGTTAGGGTTAGGGTTAGGGTTAGGGTTAGGGTTAGGGTTAGGGTTAGGGTTAGGGTTAGGGTTAGGGTTAGGGTTAGGGTTAGGGTTAGGGTTAGGGTTAGGGTTAGGGTTAGGGTTAGGGTTAGGGTTAGGGTTAGGGTTAGGGTTAGGGTTAGGGTTAGGGTTAGGGTTAGGGTTAGGGTTAGGGTTAGGGTTAGGGTTAGGGTTAGGGTTAGGGTTAGGGTTAGGGTTAGGGTTAGGGTTAGGGTTAGGGTTAGGGTTAGGGTTAGGGTTAGGGTTAGGGTTAGGGTTAGGGTTAGGGTTAGGGTTAGGGTTAGGGTTAGGGTTAGGGTTAGGGTTAGGGTTAGGGTTAGGGTTAGGGTTAGGGTTAGGGTTAGGGTTAGGGTTAGGGTTAGGGTTAGGGTTAGGGTTAGGGTTAGGGTTAGGGTTAGGGTTAGGGTTAGGGTTAGGGTTAGGGTTAGGGTTAGGGTTAGGGTTAGGGTTAGGGTTAGGGTTAGGGTTAGGGTTAGGGTTAGGGTTAGGGTTAGGGTTAGGGTTAGGGTTAGGGTTAGGGTTAGGGTTAGGGTTAGGGTTAGGGTTAGGGTTAGGGTTAGGGTTAGGGTTAGGGTTAGGGTTAGGGTTAGGGTTAGGGTTAGGGTTAGGGTTAGGGTTAGGGTTAGGGTTAGGGTTAGGGTTAGGGTTAGGGTTAGGGTTAGGGTTAGGGTTAGGGTTAGGGTTAGGGTTAGGGTTAGGGTTAGGGTTAGGGTTAGGGTTAGGGTTAGGGTTAGGGTTAGGGTTAGGGTTAGGGTTAGGGTTAGGGTTAGGGTTAGGGTTAGGGTTAGGGTTAGGGTTAGGGTTAGGGTTAGGGTTAGGGTTAGGGTTAGGGTTAGGGTTAGGGTTAGGGTTAGGGTTAGGGTTAGGGTTAGGGTTAGGGTTAGGGTTAGGGTTAGGGTTAGGGTTAGGGTTAGGGTTAGGGTTAGGGTTAGGGTTAGGGTTAGGGTTAGGGTTAGGGTTAGGGTTAGGGTTAGGGTTAGGGTTAGGGTTAGGGTTAGGGTTAGGGTTAGGGTTAGGGTTAGGGTTAGGGTTAGGGTTAGGGTTAGGGTTAGGGTTAGGGTTAGGGTTAGGGTTAGGGTTAGGGTTAGGGTTAGGGTTAGGGTTAGGGTTAGGGTTAGGGTTAGGGTTAGGGTTAGGGTTAGGGTTAGGGTTAGGGTTAGGGTTAGGGTTAGGGTTAGGGTTAGGGTTAGGGTTAGGGTTAGGGTTAGGGTTAGGGTTAGGGTTAGGGTTAGGGTTAGGGTTAGGGTTAGGGTTAGGGTTAGGGTTAGGGTTAGGGTTAGGGTTAGGGTTAGGGTTAGGGTTAGGGTTAGGGTTAGGGTTAGGGTTAGGGTTAGGGTTAGGGTTAGGGTTAGGGTTAGGGTTAGGGTTAGGGTTAGGGTTAGGGTTAGGGTTAGGGTTAGGGTTAGGGTTAGGGTTAGGGTTAGGGTTAGGGTTAGGGTTAGGGTTAGGGTTAGGGTTAGGGTTAGGGTTAGGGTTAGGGTTAGGGTTAGGGTTAGGGTTAGGGTTAGGGTTAGGGTTAGGGTTAGGGTTAGGGTTAGGGTTAGGGTTAGGGTTAGGGTTAGGGTTAGGGTTAGGGTTAGGGTTAGGGTTAGGTTAGGGTTAGGGTTAGGGTTAGGGTTAGGGTTAGGGTTAGGGTTAGGGTTAGGGTTAGGGTTAGGGTTAGGGTTAGGGTTAGGGTTAGGGTTAGGGTTAGGGTTAGGGTTAGGGTTAGGGTTAGGGTTAGGGTTAGGTTAGGGTTAGGGTTAGGGTTAGGGTTAGGGTTAGGGTTAGGGTTAGGGTTAGGGTTAGGGTTAGGGTTAGGGTTAGGGTTAGGGTTAGGGTTAGGGTTAGGGTTAGGGTTAGGGTTAGGGTTAGGGTTAGGGTTAGGGTTAGGGTTAGGGTTAGGGTTAGGGTTAGGGTTAGGGTTAGGGTTAGGGTTAGGGTTAGGGTTAGGGTTAGGTTAGGGTTAGGGTTAGGGTTAGGGTTAGGGTTAGGGTTAGGGTTAGGGTTAGGGTTAGGGTTAGGGTTAGGGTTAGGGTTAGGGTTAGGGTTAGGGTTAGGGTTAGGGTTAGGGTTAGGGTTAGGGTTAGGGTTAGGGTTAGGGTTAGGGTTAGGGTTAGGGTTAGGGTTAGGGTTAGGGTTAGGGTTAGGGTTAGGGTTAGGGTTAGGGTTAGGGTTAGGGTTAGGGTTAGGGTTAGGGTTAGGGTTAGGGTTAGGGTTAGGGTTAGGGTTAGGGTTAGGGTTAGGGTTAGGGTTAGGGTTAGGGTTAGGGTTAGGGTTAGGGTTAGGGTTAGGGTTAGGGTTAGGGTTAGGGTTAGGGTTAGGGTTAGGGTTAGGGTTAGGGTTAGGGTTAGGGTTAGGGTTAGGGTTAGGGTTAGGGTTAGGGTTAGGGTTAGGTTAGGGTTAGGGTTAGGGTTAGGGTTAGGGTTAGGGTTAGGGTTAGGGTTAGGGTTAGGGTTAGGGTTAGGGTTAGGGTTAGGGTTAGGGTTAGGGTTAGGGTTAGGGTTAGGGTTAGGGTTAGGGTTAGGGTTAGGGTTAGGGTTAGGGTTAGGGTTAGGGTTAGGGTTAGGGTTAGGGTTAGGGTTAGGGTTAGGGTTAGGGTTAGGGTTAGGGTTAGGGTTAGGGTTAGGGTTAGGGTTAGGGTTAGGGTTAGGGTTAGGGTTAGGGTTAGGGTTAGGGTTAGGGTTAGGGTTAGGGTTAGGGTTAGGGTTAGGGTTAGGGTTAGGGTTAGGGTTAGGGTTAGGGTTAGGGTTAGGGTTAGGGTTAGGGTTAGGTTAGGGTTAGGGTTAGGGTTAGGGTTAGGGTTAGGGTTAGGGTTAGGGTTAGGGTTAGGGTTAGGGTTAGGGTTAGGGTTAGGGTTAGGGTTAGGGTTAGGGTTAGGGTTAGGGTTAGGGAAAAAAAAAGGGTTAGGGTTAGGGTTAGA